>NC_092087.1:119039287-119064287 GCF_045679555.1 Salvelinus alpinus | reverse complement strand
GACTGAGTGATGTGGTTTATGATGAGTGATGTGGTACTATGACTGAGTGATGTGGGACTATGACTGAGTGATGTGGTACTATGACAGAGTGATGTGGTACTATGATCTGAGTGATGTGGTACTATGACTGAGTGATGTGGTACTATGACTGAGTGATGTGGAACTATGATCTGAGTGATGTGGTACTATGATCTGAGTGATTTGGTACTATGACTGAGTGATGTGGTACTATGACTGAGTGATGTGGTATTATGACTGAGTGATGTGGTACTATGATCTGAGTGATGTGGTACTATGATCTGAGTGATGTGGTACTATGACTGAGTGATGTGGTACTATGATCTGAGTGATGTGGTACTATGACTGAGTGATGTGGTATTATGATCTGAGTGATGTGGTACTATGACTGAGTGATGTGGTATTATGATCTGAGTGATGTGGTACTATGACTGAGTGATGTGGTACTATGACTGAGTGATGTGGTACTATGACTGAGTGATGTGGTATTATGACTGAGTGATGTGGTATTATGACTGAGTGATGTGGTACTATGACTGAGTGATGTGGTATTATGACTGAGTGATGTGGTACTATGAACTGAGTGATGTGGTATTATGACTGAGTGATGTGGTACTATGACTGAGTGATGTGGTATTATGACTGAGTGATGTGGTATTATGACTGAGTGATGTGGTACTGTGATCTGAGTGATGTGGTACTTTGACTGAATGATGTGGTACTATGATCTGAGTGATGTGGTACTATGACTGAGTGATGTGGTATTATGACTGAATGATGTGGTACTATGACTGAGTGATGTGGTACTATGACTGAGTGATGTGGTACTATGATCTGAGTGATGTGGTACTATGATCTGAGTGATGTGGTACTATGACTGAGTGATGTGGTATTATGACTTAGTGATGTGGTACTATGATCTGAGTGATGTGGTACTATGACTGAGTGATGTGGTACTATGACTGAGTGATGTGGTATTATGACTGAGTGATGTGGTATTGTGACTGAGTGATGTGGTATTATGATCTGAGTGATGTGGTATTATGACTGAGTGATGTGGTATTGTGACTGAGTGATGTGGTATTATGATCTGAGTGATGTGGTATTATGACTGAGTGATGTGGTATTATGACTGAGTGATATGGTACTATGACTGAGTGATGTGGTACTATGATCTGAGTGATGTGGTACTATGACTGAGTGATGTGGTATTATGACTGAGCGATGTGGTACTATGATCTGAGTGATGTGGTACTATGACTGAGTGATGTGGTACTAGGATCTGAGTGATGTGGTACTATGACTGAGTGATGTGGTATTATGATCTGAGTGATGTGGTACTATGACTGAGTGATGTGGTATTATGACTGAGTGATGTGGTACTATGATCTGAGTGATGTGGTACTATGACTGAGTGATGTGGTACTATGACTGAGTGATGTGGTACTATGACTGAGTGATGTGGTACTATGACTGAGTGATGTGGTACTATGACTGAGTGATGTGGTACTATGACTGAGTGATGTGGTATTATGACTGAGTGATGTGGTACTATGATCTGAGTGATGTGGTATTATGACTGAGTGATGTGGTATTGTGACTGAGTGATGTGGTATTATGATCTGAGTGATGTGGTATTATGACTGAGTGATGTGGTATTGTGACTGAGTGATGTGGTATTATGATCTGAGTGATGTGGTATTATGACTGAGTGATGTGGTATTATGACTGAGTGATGTGGTACTATGACTGAGTGATGTGGTACTATGATCTGAGTGATGTGGTACTATGACTGAGTGATGTGGTATTATGACTGAGCGATGTGGTACTATGATCTGAGTGATGTGGTACTATGACTGAGTGATGTGGTACTATGATCTGAGTGATGTGGTACTATGACTGAGTGATGTGGTATTATGATCTGAGTGATGTGGTACTATGACTGAGTGATGTGGTATTATGACTGAGTGATGTGGTACTATGATCTGAGTGATGTGGTACTATGACTGAGTGATGTGGTACTATGACTGAGTGATGTGGTACTATGACTGAGTGATGTGGTACTATGACTGAGTGATGTGGTACTATGACTGAGTGATGTGGTACTATGACTGAGTGATGTGGTATTATGACTGAGTGATGTGGTACTATGATCTGAGTGATGTGGTATTATGATCTGAGTGATGTAGTACCATGACTGAGTGATGTGGTATTATGACTGAGTGATGTGGTACTATGATCTGAGTGATGTGGTACTATGATCGAGTGATGTGGTACTATGATCGAGTGATGTGGTACTATGATCGAGTGATGTGGTACTATGATCTGAGTGATGTGGTACTATGACTGAGTGATGTGGTACTATGATCTGAGTGATGTGGTATTATGACTGAGTGATGTGGTACTATGACTGAGTGATGTGGTACTATGACTGAGTGATGTGGTACTATGATCTGAGTGATGTAGTACCATGACTGAGTGATGTGGTATTATGACTGAGTGATGTGGTACTATGATCTGAGTGATGTGGTACTATGATCGAGTGATGTGGTACTATGACTGAGTGATGTATTACTATGATCTGAGTGATGTGGTATTATGACTGAGTGATGTGGTATTATGACTGAGTGATGTGGTACTATGACTGAGTGATGTGGTATTATGACTGAGTGATGTGGTATTATGACTGAGTGATGTGGTACTGTGATCTGAGTGATGTGGTACTTTGACTGAATGATGTGGTACTATGATCTGAGTGATGTGGTACTATGACTGAATGATGTGGTATTATGACTGAGTGATGTGGTACTATGACTGAGTGATGTGGTACTATGACTGAGTGATGTGGTACTATGATCTGAGTGATGTGGTACTATGATCTGAGTGATGTGGTACTATGACTGAGTGATGTGGTATTATGACTTAGTGATGTGGTACTATGATCTGAGTGATGTGGTACTATGACTGAGTGATGTGGTACTATGACTGAGTGATGTGGTATTATGACTGAGTGATGTGGTACTGTTATCTGAGTGATGTGGTATTATGATCTGAGTGATGTGGTATTATGATCTGAGTGATGTGGTATTATGACTGAGTGATGTGCTATTGTGACTGAGTGATGTGGTATTATGATCTGAGTGATGTGGTATTATGACTGAGTGATGTGGTATTGTGACTGAGTGATGTGGTATTATGATCTGAGTGATGTGGTATTATGACTGAGTGATGTGGTATTATGACTGAGTGATGTGGTACTATGACTGAGTGATGTGGTACTATGATCTGAGTGATGTGGTACTATGACTGAGTGATGTGGTATTATGACTGAGCGATGTGGTACTATGATCTGAGTGATGTGTTACTATGACTGAGTGATGTGATACTATGATCTGAGTGATGTGGTACTATGACTGAGTGATGTGGTATTATGATCTGAGTGATGTGGTACTATGACTGAGTGATGTGGTATTATGACTGAGTGATGTGGTACTATGATCTGAGTGATGTGGTACTATGACTGAGTGATGTGGTACTATGACTGAGTGATGTGGTACTATGACTGAGTGATGTGGTACTATGACTGAGTGATGTGGTACTATGACTGAGTGATGTGGTACTATGACTGAGTGATGTGGTATTATGACTGAGTGATGTGGTACTATGATCTGAGTGATGTGGTATTATGATCTGAGTGATGTAGTACCATGACTGAGTGATGTGGTATTATGACTGAGTGATGTGGTACTATGATCTGAGTGATGTGGTACTATGATCGAGTGATGTGGTACTATGATCGAGTGATGTGGTACTATGACTGAGTGATGTGGTACTATGATCTGAGTGATGTGGTACTATGACTGAGTGATGTGGTACTATGATCTGAGTGATGTGGTATTATGACTGAGTGATGTGGTACTATGACTGAGTGATGTGGTACTATGATCTGAGTGATGTAGTACCATGACTGAGTGATGTGGTATTATGACTGAGTGATGTGGTACTATGATCTGAGTGATGTGGTACTATGATCGAGTGATGTGGTACTATGACTGAGTGATGTATTACTATGATCTGAGTGATGTGGTACTATGACTGAGTGATGTGGTACTATGATCTGAGTGATGTGGTATTATGACTGAGTGATGTGGTACTATGGCTGAGTGATGTGGTATTATGACTGAGTGATGTGGTATAATGACTGAGTGATGTGGTACTATGACTGAGTGATGTGGTATTATGACTGAGTGATGTGGTACTATGATCTGAGTAATGTGGTATTATGACTGAGTGATGTGGTACGATGACTGAGTGATGTGGTATTATGACTGAGTGATGTGGTACTATGATCTGAGTGATGTGGTACTATGACTGAGTGATGTGGTACGATGACTGAGTGATGTGGTATTATGACTGAGTGATGTGGTTCTATGATCTGAGTGATGTGGTACTATGACTGAGTGATGTGGTACTATGACTGAGTGATGTGGTACTATGATCTGAGTGATGTGGTACTATGACTGAGTGATGTGGTACTATGACTGAGTGATGTGGCATTATGATCTGAGTGATGTGGTACTATGACTGAGTGATGTGGTATTATGACTGAGTGATGTGGTACTATGATCTGAGTGATGTGGTACTATGACTGAGTGATGTGGTACTATGATCTGAGTGATGTGGTACTATGACTGAGTGATGTGGTATTATGACTGAGTGATGTGGTATTATGACTGAGTGATGTGGTACTATGACTGAGTGATGTGGTATTATGACTGAGTGATGTGGTACTATGAACTGAGTGATGTGGTATTATGACTGAGTGATGTGGTACTATGACTGAGTGATGTGGTATTATGACTGAGTGATGTGGTATTATGACTGAGTGATGTGGTACTATGATCTGAGTGATGTGGTACTATGACTGAGTGATGTGGTACTATGATCTGAGTGATGTGGTATTATGACTGAGTGATGTGGTATTATGACTGAGTGATGTGGTACTATGACTGAGTGATGTGGTACTATGATCTGAGTGATGTAGTACCATGACTGAGTGATGTGGTATTATGACTGAGTGATGTGGTACTATGATCTGAGTGATGTGGTACTATGATCGAGTGATGTGGTACTATGACTGAGTGATGTATTACTATGATCTGAGTGATGTGGTACTATGACTGAGTGATGTGGTACTATGATCTGAGTGATGTGGTATTATGACTGAGTGATGTGGTACTATGGCTGAGTGATGTGGTATTATGACTGAGTGATGTGGTATAATGACTGAGTGATGTGGTACTATGACTGAGTGATGTGGTATTATGACTGAGTGATGTGGTACTATGATCTGAGTAATGTGGTATTATGACTGAGTGATGTGGTACGATGACTGAGTGATGTGGTATTATGACTGAGTGATGTGGTACTATGATCTGAGTGATGTGGTACTATGACTGAGTGATGTGGTACGATGACTGAGTGATGTGGTATTATGACTGAGTGATGTGGTTCTATGATCTGAGTGATGTGGTACTATGACTGAGTGATGTGGTACTATGACTGAGTGATGTGGTACTATGATCTGAGTGATGTGGTACTATGACTGAGTGATGTGGTACTATGACTGAGTGATGTGGCATTATGATCTGAGTGATGTGGTACTATGACTGAGTGATGTGGTATTATGACTGAGTGATGTGGTACTATGATCTGAGTGATGTGGTACTATGACTGAGTGATGTGGTACTATGATCTGAGTGATGTGGTACTATGACTGAGTGATGTGGTATTATGACTGAGTGATGTGGTATTATGACTGAGTGATGTGGTACTATGACTGAGTGATGTGGTATTATGACTGAGTGATGTGGTACTATGAACTGAGTGATGTGGTATTATGACTGAGTGATGTGGTACTATGACTGAGTGATGTGGTATTATGACTGAGTGATGTGGTATTATGACTGAGTGATGTGGTACTGTGATCTGAGTGATGTGGTACTTTGACTGAATGATGTGGTACTATGATCTGAGTGATGTGGTACTATGACTGAGTGATGTGGTATTATGACTGAATGATGTGGTACTATGACTGAGTGATGTGGTACTATGACTGAGTGATGTGGTACTATGATCTGAGTGATGTGGTACTATGATCTGAGTGATGTGGTACTATGACTGAGTGATGTGGTATTATGACTTAGTGATGTGGTACTATGATCTGAGTGATGTGGTACTATGACTGAGTGATGTGGTACTATGACTGAGTGATGTGGTATTATGACTGAGTGATGTGGTATTGTGACTGAGTGATGTGGTATTATGATCTGAGTGATGTGGTATTATGACTGAGTGATGTGGTATTGTGACTGAGTGATGTGGTATTATGATCTGAGTGATGTGGTATTATGACTGAGTGATGTGGTATTATGACTGAGTGATGTGGTACTATGACTGAGTGATGTGGTACTATGATCTGAGTGATGTGGTACTATGACTGAGTGATGTGGTATTATGACTGAGCGATGTGGTACTATGATCTGAGTGATGTGGTACTATGACTGAGTGATGTGGTACTATGATCTGAGTGATGTGGTACTATGACTGAGTGATGTGGTATTATGATCTGAGTGATGTGGTACTATGACTGAGTGATGTGGTATTATGACTGAGTGATGTGGTACTATGATCTGAGTGATGTGGTACTATGACTGAGTGATGTGGTACTATGACTGAGTGATGTGGTACTATGACTGAGTGATGTGGTACTATGACTGAGTGATGTGGTACTATGACTGAGTGATGTGGTACTATGACTGAGTGATGTGGTATTATGACTGAGTGATGTGGTACTATGATCTGAGTGATGTGGTATTATGACTGAGTGATGTGGTATTGTGACTGAGTGATGTGGTATTATGATCTGAGTGATGTGGTATTATGACTGAGTGATGTGGTATTGTGACTGAGTGATGTGGTATTATGATCTGAGTGATGTGGTATTATGACTGAGTGATGTGGTATTATGACTGAGTGATGTGGTACTATGACTGAGTGATGTGGTACTATGATCTGAGTGATGTGGTACTATGACTGAGTGATGTGGTATTATGACTGAGCGATGTGGTACTATGATCTGAGTGATGTGGTACTATGACTGAGTGATGTGGTACTATGATCTGAGTGATGTGGTACTATGACTGAGTGATGTGGTATTATGATCTGAGTGATGTGGTACTATGACTGAGTGATGTGGTATTATGACTGAGTGATGTGGTACTATGATCTGAGTGATGTGGTACTATGACTGAGTGATGTGGTACTATGACTGAGTGATGTGGTACTATGACTGAGTGATGTGGTACTATGACTGAGTGATGTGGTACTATGACTGAGTGATGTGGTACTATGACTGAGTGATGTGGTATTATGACTGAGTGATGTGGTACTATGATCTGAGTGATGTGGTATTATGATCTGAGTGATGTAGTACCATGACTGAGTGATGTGGTATTATGACTGAGTGATGTGGTACTATGATCTGAGTGATGTGGTACTATAATCGAGTGATGTGGTACTATGATCGAGTGATGTGGTACTATGATCGAGTGATGTGGTACTATGATCTGAGTGATGTGGTACTATGACTGAGTGATGTATTACTATGATCTGAGTGATGTGGTATTATGACTGAGTGATGTGGTACTATGACTGAGTGATGTGGTACTTTGACTGAATGATGTGGTACTATGATCTGAGTGATGTGGTACTATGACTGAATGATGTGGTATTATGACTGAGTGATGTGGTACTATGACTGAGTGATGTGGTACTATGACTGAGTGATGTGGTACTATGATCTGAGTGATGTGGTACTATGATCTGAGTGATGTGGTACTATGACTGAGTGATGTGGTATTATGACTTAGTGATGTGGTACTATGATCTGAGTGATGTGGTACTATGACTGAGTGATGTGGTACTATGACTGAGTGATGTGGTATTATGACTGAGTGATGTGGTACTGTTATCTGAGTGATGTGGTATTATGATCTGAGTGATGTGGTATTATGATCTGAGTGATGTGGTATTATGACTGAGTGATGTGCTATTGTGACTGAGTGATGTGGTATTATGATCTGAGTGATGTGGTATTATGACTGAGTGATGTGGTATTGTGACTGAGTGATGTGGTATTATGATCTGAGTGATGTGGTATTATGACTGAGTGATGTGGTATTATGACTGAGTGATGTGGTACTATGACTGAGTGATGTGGTACTATGACTGAGTGATGTGGTATTATGACTGAGTGATGTGGTATTATGACTGAGCGATGTGGTACTATGATCTGAGTGATGTGTTACTATGACTGAGTGATGTGGTACTATGATCTGAGTGATGTGGTACTATGACTGAGTGATGTGGTATTATGATCTGAGTGATGTGGTACTATGATCTGAGTGATGTGGTACTATGATCTGAGTGATGTGGTACTATGATCTGAGTGATGTGGTACTATGACTGAGTGATGTGGTATTATGACTGAGCGATGTGGTACTATGATCTGAGTGATGTGTTACTATGACTGAGTGATGTGGTACTATGATCTGAGTGATGTGGTACTATGACTGAGTGATGTGGTATTATGATCTGAGTGATGTGGTACTATGACTGAGTGATGTGGTATTATGACTGAGTGATGTGGTACTATGATCTGAGTGATGTGGTACTATGACTGAGTGATGTGGTACTATGACTGAGTGATGTGGTACTATGACTGAGTGATGTGGTACTATGACTGAGTGATGTGGTACTATGACTGAGTGATGTGGTACTATGACTGAGTGATGTGGTATTATGACTGAGTGATGTGGTACTATGATCTGAGTGATGTGGTATTATGATCTGAGTGATGTAGTACCATGACTGAGTGATGTGGTATTATGACTGAGTGATGTGGTACTATGATCTGAGTGATGTGGTACTATGATCGAGTGATGTGGTACTATGATCGAGTGATGTGGTACTATGACTGAGTGATGTGGTACTATGATCTGAGTGATGTGGTACTATGACTGAGTGATGTGGTACTATGATCTGAGTGATGTGGTATTATGACTGAGTGATGTGGTACTATGACTGAGTGATGTGGTACTATGATCTGAGTGATGTAGTACCATGACTGAGTGATGTGGTATTATGACTGAGTGATGTGGTACTATGATCTGAGGGATGTGGTACTATGATCGAGTGATGTGGTACTATGACTGAGTGATGTATTACTATGATCTGAGTGATGTGGTACTATGACTGAGTGATGTGGTACTATGATCTGAGTGATGTGGTATTATGACTGAGTGATGTGGTACTATGGCTGAGTGATGTGGTATTATGACTGAGTGATGTGGTATAATGACTGAGTGATGTGGTACTATGACTGAGTGATGTGGTATTATGACTGAGTGATGTGGTACTATGATCTGAGTAATGTGGTATTATGACTGAGTGATGTGGTACGATGACTGAGTGATGTGGTATTATGACTGAGTGATGTGGTACTATGATCTGAGTGATGTGGTACTATGACTGAGTGATGTGGTACGATGACTGAGTGATGTGGTATTATGACTGAGTGATGTGGTTCTATGATCTGAGTGATGTGGTACTATGACTGAGTGATGTGGTACTATGACTGAGTGATGTGGTACTATGATCTGAGTGATGTGGTACTATGACTGAGTGATGTGGTACTATGACTGAGTGATGTGGCATTATGATCTGAGTGATGTGGTACTATGACTGAGTGATGTGGTATTATGACTGAGTGATGTGGTACTATGATCTGAGTGATGTGGTACTATGACTGAGTGATGTGGTACTATGATCTGAGTGATGTGGTACTATGACTGAGTGATGTGGTATTATGACTGAGTGATGTGGTACTATGATCTGAGTGATGTGGTATTATGACTGAGTGATGTGGTACTTTGATCTGAGTGATGTGATACTATGATCTGAGTGATGTGGTACTATGACTGAGTGATGTGGTACTATGATCTGAGTGATGTGGTACTATGCCTGAGTGATGTGGTATTATGACTGAGTGATGTGGTACTATGACTGAGTGATGTGGTACTACGACTGAGTGATGTGGTACTATGACTGAGTGATGTGGTACTACGACTGAGTGATGTTGTACTGTGATCTGAGTGATGTGGTACTATGACTGAGTGATGTGGTACTATGACTGAGTGATGTGGTATTATGACTGAGTGATGTGGTACTATGATCTGAGTGATGTGGTACTATGATCTGAGTGATGTGGTACTATGACTGAGTGATGTGGTACTATGACTGAGTGATGTGGTATTATGACTGAGTGATGTGGTACTATGACTGAGTGATGTGGTAGTATGACTGAGTGATGTGGTACTGTGATCTGACTAATGTGGTACTGTGACTGAGTGATGTGGTATTATGACTGAGTGATGTGGTATTATGACTGAGTGATGTGGTACTATGACTGAGTGATGTGGTACTGTGATCTCTGTGTAGGAACTTTCTGGCCCCTGGCGCAGCTCGCTGGGTGAACATCGATAGTAGGACCATGGAGAAAACACTGGAGGGAATCAAACGACCTCATCGCTTCATTATGGACGACGCCCAGATGCACATCTACTTCCTCATGAAGAAGGTAACCACTGACCTCAAACACCTGAACCCTGACCTCTGACCTCTGACCTCGAAACCCTAACCTCTCTAGTACTCCTTCCCCAGGTATCTAACCTCTAACCTCTGACCTCTAGTACTCCTACCCCAGGTATCTAACCTCTAACCTCTGACCTCTAGGACTCCTACCCAGGTATCTAACCTCTAACCTCTGACCTCTAGTACTCCTACCCCAGGTATCTAACCTCTAATCTCTGATCTCTAGTACTCCTACCCCAGGTATCTAACCTCTAATCTCTGACCTCTAGTACTCCTACCCCAGGTATCTAACCTCTAACCTCTGACCTCTAGGACTCCTACCCAGGTATCGAACCTCTAACCTCTGACCTCTAGTACTCCTACCCCAGGTATCTAACCTCTAACCTCTGACCTCTAGGACTCCTACCCCAGGTATCTAACCTCTAATCTCTGACCTCTAGGACTCCTACCCAGGTATCTAACCTCTAACCTCTGACCTCTAGGACTCCTACCCCAGGTATCTGAAGTCTGAGCTGTATAAGAACATGCTGGCCAAAGCCATCGTTCCCCAGGAGACCAAGAAGAGGTACTCAGGAAATTCTACATTAAAATATATACTTCTCAATATACTATATTACAATATATACTCCTCAATATACTACATTACAATATATACTCCTCAATAAACTACATTAAAATATATACTCCTCAATATACTACATTACAAATATATACCCCTCAATATAACCTCCCTAATATACTACGTTACAATATATACTCCTCAATATACTATATTACAATATATACTCCTCAATATAACCTCGATAATAAACTACATTACAATATATACTCCTCAATATACTATATTACAATATATACTCCTCAATTTAACCTTGATAATATACTACATTACAATATATACTCCTTAATATACTACATTACAATATATACTCCTCAATATACTACATTACAATATATACACCTCAATATAACCTTCCTAATATACTGCATTACAATATATACTCCTCAATATACTACATTAAAATATATACTCCCCAATTAAACCTACCTAATATACTAAGTTACAATGTATACTCCTAAATACATAAAGCTGTCAGGGCCTACATAAAGCTGTCAGGGCCTACATAAAGCTGTCAGGGCCTACATAAAGCTGTCAGGGTCTACATAAAGCTGTCAGGACCTACATAAAGCTGTCAGGACCTACATAAAAAAGCTGTCAGGGTCTACATAAAGCTGTCAGGGCCTACATAAAGCTGTCAGGGCCTACATAAAGCTGTCAGGGCCTACATAAAGCTGTTGGGGCCTGCATAGAGCTGTTGGGGCCTGCATAGAGCTGTCAGGGCCTACATAGAGCTGTCAGGGCCTACATAAAGCTGTCAGGGCCTACATAAAGCTGTCAGGGCCTACATAAAGCTGTCAGGGCCTACATAAAGCTGTCAGGGCCTACATAAAGCTGTCAGGGCCTACATAAAGCTGTCAGGGCCTACATAAAGCTGTCAGGGCCTACATAAAGCTGTCAGGGTCTACATAAAGCTGTCAGGACCTACATAAAGCTGTCAGGACCTACATAAAGCTGTCAGGACCTACATAAAGCTGTCAGGACCTACATAAAGCTGTCAGGGCCTACATAAAGCTGTCAGGGCCTACATAAAGCTGTCGGGGCCTACATAAAGCTGTCGGGGCCTACATAAAGCTGTCAGGGCCTACATAGAGCTGTCAGGGCCTACATAGAGCTGCCAGGGCCTACATAGAGCTGTCAGGGCCTACATAAAGCTGTCAGGGCCTACATAAAGCTGTCAGGGCCTACATAAAGCTGTCAGGGCCTACATAAAGCTGTCAGGGCCTACATAAAGCTGTCAGGGCCTACATAAAGCTGTCAGGGCCTACATAAAGCTGTCAGGGCCTACATAAAGCTGTCAGGGCCTACATAGAGCTGTCAGGGCCTACATAAAGCTGTCAGGGCCTACATAAAGCTGTCAGGACCTACATAAAGCTGTCAGGGCCTACATAAAGCTGTCAGGACCTACATAAAGCTGTCAGGACCTACATAAAGCTGTCAGGGCCTACATAGAGCTGTCAGGGCCTACATAAAGCTGTCGGGGCCTACATAAAGCTGTCGGGGCCTGCATAGAGCTGTCGGGGCCTACATAGAGCTGTCAGGGCCTACATAAAGCTGTCAGGACCTACATAAAGCTGTCAGGACCTACATAAAGCTGTCAGGGCCTACATAGAGCTGTCAGGGCCTACATAAAGCTGTCGGGGCCTACATAAAGCTGTCGGGGCCTGCATAGAGCTGTCGGGGCCTACATAGAGCTGTCAGGGCCTACATAGAGCTGTCAGGGCCTACATAAAGCTGTCAGGGCCTACATAAAGCTGTCAGGGCCTACATAAAGCTGTTGGGGCCTGCATAGAGCTGTCAGGGTCTACATAAAGCTGTCAGGGCCTACATAAAGCTGTCAGGGCCTACATAAAGCTGTCAGGGCCTACATAAAGCTGTCAGGGCCTACATAAAGCTGTCAGGGCCTACATAAAGCTGTCAGGGCCTACATAAAGCTGTCAGGGCCTACATAAAGCTGTCAGGGCCTACATAAAGCTGTCATGGCCTACATAAAGCTGTCATGGCCTACATAAAGCTGTCATGGCCTACATAAAGCTGTCAGGGCCTACATAAAGCTGTCATGGCCTACATAAAGCTGTCATGGCCTACATAAAGCTGTCATGGCCTACATAAAGCTGTCAGGGCCTACATAAAGCTGTCAGGGCCTACATAAAGCTGTCATGGCCTACATAAAGCTGTCAGGGCCTACATAAAGCTGTTGGGGCCTACATAAAGCTGTCAGGGCCTACATAAAGCTGTCAGGGCCTACATAAAGCTGTCAGGGCCTACATAAAGCTGTCAGGGCCTACATAAAGCTGTTGGGGCCTGCATAGAGCTGTCAGGGTCTACATAAAGCTGTCAGGGCCTACATAAAGCTGTCAGGGCCTACATAAAGCTGTCAGGGCCTACATAAAGCTGTCAGGGCCTACATAAAGCTGTCGGGGCCTGCATAGAGCTGTCAGGGCCTACATAGAGCTGTCAGGGCCTACATAGAGCTGTCAGGGCCTACATAAAGCTGTCAGGGCCTACATAAAGCTGTCAGGGCCTACATAAAGCTGTCAGGGCCTACATAAAGCTGTCAGGGCCTACATAAAGCTGTCAGGGCCTACATAAAGCTGTCAGGGTCTACATAAAGCTGTCAGGGTCTACATAAAGCTGTCAGGACCTACATAAAGCTGTCAGGGTCTACATAAAGCTGTCAGGGCCTACATAAAGCTGTCAGGGCCTACATAAAGCTGTCAGGGCCTACATAAAGCTGTTGGGGCCTGCATAGAGCTGTCAGGGCCTACATAGAGCTGTCAGGGCCTACATAGAGCTGTCAGGGCCTACATAAAGCTGTCAGGGCCTACATAAAGCTGTCAGGGCCTACATAAAGCTGTCAGGGCCTACATAAAGCTGTCATGGCCTACATAAAGCTGTCATGGCCTACATAAAGCTGTCAGGGCCTACATAAAGCTGTCATGGCCTACATAAAGCTGTCATGGCCTACATAAAGCTGTCAGGGCCTACATAAAGCTGTTGGGGCCTGCATAGAGCTGTCAGGGCCTACATAAAGCTGTCAGGGCCTACATAAAGCTGTCAGGGCCTACATAAAGCTGTCATGGCCTACATAAAGCTGTCAGGGCCTACATAAAGCTGTTGGGGCCTGCATAGAGCTGTCAGGGCCTACATAAAGCTGTCAGGGCCTACATAAAGCTGTCAGGGCCTACATAAAGCTGTCAGGGCCTACATAGAGCTGTCAGGGCCTACATAAAGCTGTCAGGGCCTACATAAAGCTGTCAGGGCCTACATAAAGCTGTGACAAAGTCTTTCATTCTCTGGATTTATGGTGCTTTCAAGACAACTGGGAACTTGGAAAAAACAAGGTCCAATCATGACTTCAGTGATCTTCAGGTCAGAGCTCAGAGGCCCGAGTTCCCGACTTGGAATTCCGAGTTGTGACTTTATGCTGTTAGATGTAGCTTATACTTTCAGTAATATATTCTTTCTCTGATCGGCTGGAAAACATGTCAGTTCATTCTGCAAGAGCTCCGATAGATTGGAGGACGTCCTCCGAAAGTTGTCATAATTACTGTGTAAGTCTATGGAAGGGGGTGAGAACCACGAGCCTCCTAGGTTTTGTATTGAAGTCAATGTACCCAGAGGAGGATGGACACTAGCTGTCCTCCGGCTACACCATGGTGCTACCCTACAGAGCGCTGTTGAGGCTACTGTAAACCTTCATTACATAACAGGAGGGAAGCTAGCTGTCCTCCGGCTACACCATGGTGCTGCCCTACAGAGCGCTGTTGAGGCTACTGTAGACCTTCATTACATAACAGGAGGGAAGCTAGCTGTCCTCTGGCTACACCATGGTGCTACCCTACAGAGCGCTGTTGAGGCTACTGTAAACCTTCATTGCATAACAGGAGGGAAGCTAGCTGTCCTCCGGCTACACCATGGTGCTACCCTACAGAGCGCTATTGAGGCTACTGTAAACCTTCATTGCAAAACTGTGTGTTTAAATCAATTATTTGGTGACGTGAATATATTTAGTAAAGTTTTATCTAAAAAGGATAACTTTTTTAATATTTCACTATTTTTATTTTTATGAAATTCACCTCCTCCTCTGAGGAGCCTCGACTGTCCTCAATATATACTACAATACATACTCAATATACACTGAGTGGACAAAACATTATATATGTTGAGTTGCACTCCCTTTTGCCCTCAGAAACGCCTCCATTCATCAAGACATGGACTCTATAAGGTCTCTAAAGTGTTCCACAGGGATGTGGTCCGTGTTGACCCCAATGCTTCCCACAGTCCATTCATCAAGACATGGACTCTATAAGGTCTCTAAAGTGTTCCACAGGGATGTGGTCCGTGTTGACCCCAATGCTTCCCACAGTCCATTCATCAAGACATGGACTCTACAAGGTCTCTAAAGTGTTCCACAGGGATGTGGTCCGTGTTGACCCCAATGCTTCCCACAGTCCATTCATCAAGACATGGACTCTATAAGGTCTCTAAAGTGTTCCACAGGGATGTGGTCCGTGTTGACCCCAATGCTTCCCACAGTCCATTCATCAAGACATGGACTCTATAAGGTCTCTAAAGTGTTCCACAGGGATGTGGTCCGTGTTGACCCCAATGCTTCCCACAGTCCATTCATCAAGACATGGACTCTATAAGGTCTCTAAAGTGTTCCACAGGGATGTGGTCCGTGTTGACCCCAATGCTTCCCACAGTCCATTCATCAAGACATGGACTCTATAAGGTATCTAAAGTGTTCCACAGTGATGTGGTCCGTGTTGACCCCAATGCTTCCCACAGTCCATTCATCAAGACATGGACTCTATAAGGTCTCTAAAATGTTCCACAGTGATGTGGTCCGTGTTGACCCCAATGCTTCCCACAGTCCATTCATCAAGACATGGACTCTATAAGGTCTCTAAAGTGTTCCACAGTGATGTGGTCCGTGTTGACTCCAATGCTTCCCACAGTCCATTCATCAAGACATGGACTCTATAAGGTCTCTAAAGTGTTCCACAGGGATGTGGTCCGTGTTGACCCCAATGCTTCCCACAGTCCATTCATCAAGACATGGACTCTATAAGGTCTCTAAAGTGTTCCACAGGGATGTGGTCCGTGTTGACCCCAATGCTTCCCACAGTCCATTCATCAAGACATGGACTCTATAAGGTCTCTAAAGTGTTCCACAGGGATGTGGTCCGTGTTGACCCCAATGCTTCCCACAGTCCATTCATCAAGACATGGACTCTATAAGGTCTCTAAAGTGTTCCACAGGGATGTGGTCCGTGTTGACCCCAATGCTTCCCACAGTCCATTCATCAAGACATGGACTCTATAAGGTATCTAAAATGTTCACAGTGATGTGGTCCGTGTTGACTCCAATGCTTCCCACAGTCCATTCATCAAGACATGGACTCTATAAGGTGTCTAAAGTGTTCCACAGTGATGTGGTCCGTGTTGACTCCAATGCTTCCCACAGTTGTGTCAAGTTGGCCGGATACTGTGGGGTCCCAAATGATTGACAACCTTGACAAAGATGAATAAAACAGATTGTATAGATAATACCAGAACGGAGCTGTATCTTTTCCTTTATTGATAAGAGTCAATTGACTCACCCTTGCGTTATTCTTAGTATTTGAACTATTTTATACAATAATTTTTGCTCATCTTTATCAAGGGTGTCAATTATTTCAGGCCCCCACTATATACGCCTCAAAATATACTACATTACAAAATATACTGCTTAAATACTACAATATACTCACTATATTAATATATACTCCTCGAAATATACTACATTACAATATATACTGCTTAAATACTACAATATACTCACTATATTAATATATACTCCTCGAAATATACTACATTACAATATATACTGCTTAAATACTACAATATACTCACTATATTAATATATACTCCTCGAAATATACTACATTACACTATATACTCCTTAAATACTACAATATACTCACTATATTAATATATACTCCTCAAAATATACTACATTACAATATATACTGCTTAAATACTACAATATACTCACTATATTAATATATACTCCTCGAAATATACTACATTACAATATATACTGCTTAAATACTACAATATACTCACTATATTAATATATACTCCTCAAAATATACTACATTACAATATATACTGCTTAAATACTACAATATACTCACTATATTAATATATACTCCTCAAAATATACTACATTACAATATATACTCCTTAAATACTACAATATACTCACTATATTAATATATACTCCTGGAAATATACTACATTGCAATATATACTCCTTAAATACTACAATATACTCACTATATTAATATATACTCCTCAATATATGCTATATTACAATATATACTCCTTAAATACTACAATATACTCACTATATTAATATATACTCCTCAAAATATACTACATTACAATATATACTCCTTAAATACTACAATATACTCACTATATTAATATATACTCCTGGAAATATACTACATTGCAATATATACTCCTTAAATGCTACAATATACTCACTATATTAATATATACTCCTCAATATATGCTATATTACAATATATACTCCTTAAATAGTACAATGTACTCACGATATTAATATATACGCCTCAAAATATACTACATTACAATATACGTATACTCCTTAAATACTACAATAGACTCACTATATTAATATATACTCCTCAATATATACTACAATATAATCACTATATTAACAATATATACTCCTCAATATATAATCCGTGTGTACTACAATATACTCACTATATTAACAATATATACGCCTTATATACTACAACACACTCACTGTATTAACAATATATACTCCTCAATATATACTACACCATACTCACTATATTAATAATATTTACTCCTTGTATACTACACCATACTCGCTATGTTGACAATATATATTCCGTATATACCACAACACTCACTATATTAACAATCTATACTCCCGATATATATACACTACACCATACTCACTATATTAACAATATATACTCCTCAATATATACCACAACATACTCACTATGTTAACAATATATACTCCTCAATATATACCACAACATACTCACTATGTTAACAATATATACTCCTCAATATATACTACACCATACTCACCATATTAACAACATATACTCCTTGTATACTACAACATACTCACTATATTAACAATATATACTCCTCAATATATACTACACCATACTCACTATATTAACAATATATACTCCTCGATGTATACTACGCCATACTCACTATACTACAATATACTCACTATATTAACAATATATACTCCTTATATACTACACCATACTCACCATATTAACAATATATACTCCTCAATATATACTACGCCATACTCACTATACTACAATATACTCACTATATTAACAATATATACTCCTTATATACTACACCATACTCACCATATTAACAATATATAGTCCTCAATATATACTACACCATACTCACTATATTAACATTTACATTTAAGTCATTTAGCAGACGCTCTTATCCAGAGCGACTTACAAATTGGAAAGTTCATAGTATACTCACTATATTAACAATATATACTCCTTATATACTACAATATACTCACTATATTAATTTATATACTGTATTTACTATATCCAACAATGCTCTTGCTCGTACTTCCCGCTCTCTTTACTCTCTCTCTCCTTTCTCCCTGCCTCTCCCATCTCCTTCCCTATCTCCTTTCCTCTCTCCCTGCCTTCCTTTCTCTCCCTTCCTCCTCTCAGTGTATTTCCCTTCATGAGGCGACAGCGTCACTCTAGCCCCTCTCCTGCCATGGTTACCCAAGCGACAGAAGATGATGGAAAGGCAAAAGGGGCGGGACCAACAGGAACAAGCTCCACAACCAACTCTCAGATCTGATCGCCATGGGAATGCCACAACCACCATGTTCACAACAACCAGATCTGGTCACCATTGTATCACTATAGCAACCATTCATACTTCTAGAAGTAATAATACTGTCTAGTAGTTATATTTATGAATATAGAACTATAGGTATAGTTTATAGACACAATCTGAAAGATTTCCACTATTCAATGAATGTAGACTTAAGGTGGTCTAATAACATGTCTAGGGACAATTATAAAGTGTCGCTGGTCAAAACAACCTTTAATTTATACTCCTGTGGACTGTCTGTAGACTGTCGTTGCGACGGTCAGTGTCCTTGTTGCGGAGACAGGAGAAAAGTTCCCGTCTCTGCGACTGTCGCAACGTCCGTTGTCGTGGTTACCGAACTGTGACACGACGACGCAGTAGTTCTAACGTTCTCAGATAGAATGACCTAGTTTTATTCCGTCACTCTGTGTGGCAGTCAGCTATTTTCTGTCGGCTCACAATTATCTTTTAAATGACGATGTTGTGGGTTTATGTTCCTGTAATAATGAATAAAAAGTAGTAAGACGTTGTCAGCTATACTCTGGTCATTATTTGAACTGGCTAACTAGCTAGCAACTAACCAAAACATTGTTTTGAAAATAGCTTAGTTGCCTGGCTTGCTAGGTTCACATTTACTGAATTCATTTTTAAATGGGTCTATTGGTGTTAGAGAAAGTCTACTATTTGGAGCACCGGGCTGCAGATGTCACGTAAAGCCTGTCGTTTTGTCCTTATACTTTTTCATAATGAAAACGACAAGTTTGATGTCGGATGACAACTGTCGACATGTCGATAGACAGAGTGTAAACCAGCCTTTAGACTACCCCTTAATTTAGAACAATATGACTGATTTACATTTACATTTAAGTCATTTAGCGGACGCTCTTATCCAGAGCGACTTACAAATGGGTGCATTCACCTTATGATATCCAGTGGAACAACCACTTTACAATAGTGCATCTAACTCTTTTAAGGGGGGGGGGGGGGGGTTATAAGGATTACTTTCTCCTATCCTAGGTATTCCTTAAAGAGGTGGGGTTTCAGGTGTCTCCGGAAGGTGGTGATTGACTCCGCTGACCTGGCGTCGTGAGGGAGTTTGTTCCACCATTGGGGTGCCAGAGCAGCGAACAGTTTTGACTGGGCTGAGCGGGAACTGTACTTCCTCAGAGGTAGGGAGGTGAGCAGGCCAGAGGTGGATGAACGCAGTGCCCTTGTTTGGGTGTAGGGCCTGATGAACACCCATAACAGTTACAGGTGCTCATCAGTCAACTGTCATACCTCATCATAATAACGGTCATACCTTATCATAATAACGGTCATACCTCATCATAATAACGGTCATACCTCATCATAATAACGGTCATACCTCATCATAATAACGGTCATACCTCATCATAATAACGGTCATACCTCATCATAATAACGGTCATACCTCATCATAATAACGGTCATACCTCATCATAATAACTGTCATACCTCATCATAATAACTGTCATACCTCATCATAATAACTGCCATATCTCATCATAATAACGGTCATACCTCATCATAATAACGGTCATACCTCATCATAATAACGGTCATACCTCATCATAATAACGGTCATACATCATCATAATAACGGTCATACCTCATCATAATAACTGTCATACCTCATTACCTTATCGTAATAACTAACATTCCTTATCGTAATAACTAACATTCCTTATCATGTCCAGACGCACGGTAGAACGTCCAGACGCACGGTAGAACGTCCTGACGCACGGTAGAACGTCCTGACGCACGGTAGAACGTCCTGACGCACGGTAGAACGTCCTGGCGCACGGTAGAACGTCCTGGCGCACGGTAGAACGTCCTGGCGCACGGTAGAACGTCCTGGCGCACGGTAGAACGTCCTGGGGCACGGTATAACGTCCTGGGGCACGGTAGAACGTCCAGACGCACGGTAGAACGTCCAGACGCACGGTAGAACGTCCAGACGCACGGTAGAACGTCCAGACGCACGGTAGAACGTCCAGACGCACGGTAGAACGTCCTGGGGCACGGTATAACGTCCTGGCGCACGGTAGAACGTCCTGGCGCACGGTAGAACGTCCAGACGCACGGTAGAACGTCCAGACGCACGGTAGAACGTCCAGACGCACGGTAGAACGTCCAGACGCACGGTAGAACGTCCTGGCGCACGGTATAACGTCCTGGGGCACGGTAGAACGTCCTGGCGCACGGTAGAACGTCCAGACGCACGGTAGAACGTCCAGACGCACGGTAGAACGTCCAGACGCACGGTAGAACGTCCAGACGCACGGTAGAACGTCCAGAAGCACGGTAGAACGTCCAGACGCACGGTAGAACGTCCAGACGCACGGTAGAACGTCTAGACGCACGGTAGAATGTCTAGACGCACGGTATAATGTCTAGACGCACGGTAGAATGTCCAGAGGCACGGTAGAACGTCCAGACGCACGGTAGAATGTCCAGACGCACGATAGAATGTCCACGTAACAGTATAACTTTAATCCGTCCCCTCGCCCCGACACGGGCGCGAACCAGGGACCTTCTGCACACATCAACAACTGACACCCACGAAGCGTCGTTACCCATCGCTCCACAAAAGCCGCGGCCCTTGCAGAGCAAGGGGCAACACTACTAATAGGTTTCAGAGCAAGTGACGTAACTGATTGAAACACTACTAGCGCGTACCCGCTAACTAGCTAGCCATTTCACATCCGTTACATCCAGACGCACGGTAGAACGTCCAGACGCACGGTATAACGTCCAGACGCACGGTATAATGTCCAGACGCACGGTATAATGTCCAGACGCACGGTATAATGTCCAGACGCACGGTAGAATGTCCAGACGCACGGTATAATGTCCAGACGCACGGTATAATGTCCAGACGCACGGTATAATGTCCAGACGCACGGTATAATGTCCAGACGCACGGTATAATGTCCAGACGCACGGTATAATGTCTAGACGCACGGTATAATGTCCAGACGCACGGTATAATGTCTAGACGCACGGTATAATGTCCAGACGCACGGTATAATGTCCAGACGCACGGTATAATGTCCAGACGCACGGTATAATGTCCAGACGCACGGTAGAATGTCCAGACGCACGGTATAATGTCCAGACGCACGGTATAATGTCCAGACGCACGGTATAATGTCCAGACGCACGGTAGAATGTCCAGACGCACGGTATAATGTCCAGACGCACGGTATAATGTCCAGACGCACGGTATAATGTCCAGACGCACGGTATAATGTCCAGACGCACGGTATAATGTCCAGACGCACGGTATAATGTCCAGACGCACGGTATAATGTCCAGACGCACGGTATAATGTCTAGACGCACGGTATAATGTCTAGACGCACGGTATAACGTCCAGACGCACGGTATAACGTCTAGACGCACGGTATAATGTCTAGACGCACGGTATAACGTCCAGACGCACGGTATAATGTCCAGACGCACGGTAGAATGTCCAGACGCACGGTATAATGTCCAGACGCACGGTATAATGTCCAGACGCACGGTATAATGTCCAGACGCACGGTATAATGTCCAGACGCACGGTATAATGTCTAGACGCACGGTATAATGTCTAGACGCACGGTATAATGTCCAGACGCACGGTATAATGTCCAGACGCACGGTATAATGTCCAGACGCACGGTATAATGTCCAGACGCACGGTATAATGTCCAGACGCACGGTATAATGTCCAGACGCACGGTATAATGTCCAGACGCACGGTATAACGTCCAGACGCACGGTATAATGTCCAGACGCACGGTATAATGTCCAGACGCACGGTAGAATGTCCAGACGCACGGTATAATGTCCAGACGCACGGTAGAATGTCTAGACGCACGGTATAATGTCCAGACGCACGGTATAACGTCCAGACACACGGTATAATGTCCAGACGCACGGTATAATGTCCAGACGCACGGTATAATGTCCAGACGCACGGTATAATGTCCAGACGCACGGTATAATGTCCAGACGCACGGTATAACGTCCAGACGCACGGTATAACGTCCAGACGCACGGTATAATGTCCAGACGCACGGTAGAATGTCCAGACGCACGGTATAACGTCCAGACGCACGGTATAATGTCTAGACGCACGGTATAATGTCCAGACGCACGGTATAATGTCCAGACGCACGGTAGAATGTCCAGACGCACGGTATAATGTCCAGACGCACGGTATAATGTCTAGACGCACGGTATAATGTCCAGACGCACGGTATAATGTCCAGACGCACGGTATAATGTCCAGACGCACGGTAGAATGTCTAGACGCACGGTATAATGTCCAGACGCACGGTATAACGTCCAGACGCACGGTATAATGTCCAGACGCACGGTATAATGTCCAGACGCACGGTATAATGTCCAGACGCACGGTATAATGTCCAGACGCACGGTATAATGTCCAGACGCACGGTATAACGTCCAGACGCACGGTATAATGTCCAGACGCACGGTAGAATGTCCAGACGCACGGTATAACGTCCAGACGCACGGTATAATGTCTAGACGCACGGTATAATGTCCAGACGCACGGTATAATGTCCAGACGCACGGTAGAATGTCCAGACGCACGGTATAATGTCCAGACGCACGGTATAATGTCCAGACGCACGGTATAATGTCCAGACGCACGGTATAATGTCCAGACGCACGGTAGAATGTCCAGACGCACGGTATAATGTCCAGACGCACGGTATAACGTCCAGACGCACGGTATAATGTCCAGACGCACGGTATAATGTCCAGACGCACGGTAGAATGTCCAGACGCACGGTATAATGTCCAGACGCACGGTATAATGTCCAGACGCACGGTATAATGTCCAGACGCACGGTATAATGTCCAGACGCACGGTATAATGTCCAGACGCACGGTATAATGTCCAGACGCACGGTATAATGTCCAGACGCACGGTATAATGTCCAGACGCACGGTATAATGTCCAGACGCACGGTATAATGTCCAGACGCACGGTAGAATGTCCAGACGCACGGTATAATGTCCAGACGCACGGTATAATGTCCAGACGCACGGTATAATGTCCAGACGCACGGTATAATGTCCAGACGCACGGTATAATGTCCAGACGCACGGTATAATGTCCAGACGCACGGTATAATGTCCAGACGCACGGTATAATGTCCAGACGCACGGTATAATGTCCAGACGCACGGTATAATGTCCAGACGCACGGTATAATGTCCAGACGCACGGTATAATGTCCAGACGCACGGTATAATGTCCAGACGCACGGTATAATGTCCAGACGCACGGTATAATGTCCAGACGCACGGTATAACGTCCAGACGCACGGTATAATGTCCAGACGCACGGTATAACGTCCAGACGCACGGTATAATGTCCAGACGCACGGTATAACGTCCAGACGCACGGTATAATGTCCAGACGCACGGTATAATGTCCAGACGCACGGTAGAATGTCCAGACGCACGGTATAATGTCCAGACGCACGGTATAATGTCCAGACGCACGGTATAATGTCCAGACGCACGGTATAATGTCCAGACGCACGGTATAATGTCCAGACGCACGGTATAATGTCCAGACGCACGGTATAATGTCTAGACGCACGGTATAATGTCCAGACGCACGGTATAATGTCCAGACGCACGGTAGAATGTCCAGACGCACGGTATAATGT